>NC_086320.1:59491552-59531552 GCF_036172605.1 Pelobates fuscus | reverse complement strand
AGACAGACACACAGACATACACACTTACAGACAGACACACACAGACATACACACTGTTTAAGTCAACCTCCTGTTTCCTACCTTTTAGGTGCAGGAGGGAGACTCTCCCTGGGGTCCAGTGGTGGCTCAGGCTGATGGGAGTAAGAGTTCCTACTCTGACTCCCTCTGCGCAGGCTACGTGTGTTAGCTGGGAGGATTGATGTGCAGTCACTTCCTCCTAGTGTGTGATCTCATCACAGGGGGCCCGGTGGCGCTGTCAAAGCGCCACAGCGCTGACCAGGCCCCCTGACAATCCATCTCCATCGGGTGGCCCTGACTGCATGGATCACCTGATGGACCCCTTGGACGGTTTCCCCGGTGGTTTGCCACGTGGGCCGGGGTCACAAAAGATGGCGGTGGGTACCCGGTCTCAAGGTACAAGTTCTGAACCAAAACAAAATCTAGAATTTGAGGTATATGTCTGCATAATCATAATTTACCTCTTTCATAGTAAGTGAAATCACACTTATTATGGACAATTTTATTCAGAAGAAATACGGCTTTCATTTCAAATCAAATATTTATATATAAAATTTAATGTAATATAAATAAAATCTAAACAGGTGTGAGGAAGTTTGGCATGGCATTTTAACTGTCATAATACTGTTATGACATAATACTGCAATAAAATACACTTATTTGTATGCTTGTGTTTTTTTTCACACATATAAATTCTACTTCATAATCCTGATGTATGTTAGTGTTATAAAGCGTCAATATTTTTACGTAGGGACACCAACAGTCCCCCTCTCCCCTCCTCTCTGTACAGGTTTTTCAGGTTATTTTTGGTAAGTCACAGGGCCAAATATATTAGATTTTCAGCTTGTAATTTTGACTTTTTTTTGGGGGGGGGGGCGGGCGCGGGCTAAGTCACCATGGAGAGAACATGGCACTAAGAAATAATATTGTCCCATGATGGCAAATCATTTTAAAAAGTAGACAATGCAGGTTATTCCAAACAGTGTAGTTTTGAGTTGTTTGGTCCAGCCACTTTATCACAAATGCTGGCCCCATTTAGTGATTGTATTTGAAAAGCAGTCTACCTTTACATTTCATAGGTGATTCGTCAATACAAATGTTTTGGGAACATTTGTCAGAGAGGAGTTGGATAAGGAGCCAAATTTTGTAGAGACTTTCAAACAATGGATCATTTTCTAGGATAATTCTTATTACAGGGTGGCATAGCATGCCCTATCTATGCAATGGGATTAAAGTGGCTGTATCACATATATATATATATATATGTATATGTCCAAAATCACTATTTAGGCTGCTCAATTTTTTTTTCTTTCTTATAATTTTTTGGAAACTACTTTTACCTATGTATAACCGGCAGGTTGACAAAAGTTTACAAATGGTGGACCTTAGTTAAGCTCCACGTCCTTTGCCAAATTTGCCATTGAATCTCAAGTCAATGCTCCCCTCACTTGAGCATTGCATTACTTCAGACAGGGGAACATCGCAGAACTTCAAAGTTAACTCTTGTATGATCACGAGAGTCAACTTATGTCTATGTAACCACTGGGCATGTGCATGATTTCATACCCAAGGTAGGACAGAGGACTACATTTTCAGGCACAGCCATGCTGGTAAGTGGTAATAGCCCTGGTGTCTAAAAAGGTTTAGGGAGGGTCTTTGATGCACCATGTTTGGGATCTGGATGCTGAATTACATATATGGAGGAGCAGTGGCGTACACACAACCCATGGGGCCCCGGTGCGAAAACTGATCCGTGCCCCCCCCCCCCCCCCCGCGCGCGCGCGCTTACTCTGCGCGGGCTGGGGCCGCAACACATGGCGGCGGGCACCTGGTCGCAGGGCTGCGACCCCTGCGACCACGTTATGTACGCCAGTGCATGCATAAACACATACACTTAAAGGACCACTACAGACACCCAGATCACATCAGCTCAATGAAGTGGTCTGGGTGCCAGGTCTCTCTAGTTTTAACCCTGCAGCTGAAAACATAGCAGTTTCAGAGAAACTGCTATGTTTCACTGAGGGTTAATCCAGCCTCTAGAGGCTGTCTCATTGACAGCCGCTAGAGGATTTTCTGCGTTTCTCGCTGTGAAAATCACAGTGAGAAGACGCTGAACGTCCATAGGAAAGCATTGAGTAATGCTTTCCTATGGGCGGTTTGAATGCGCGCGTGGCTCTTGCCACGCATGCGCATTCGGAGCTGAAAGGCGGATCGGGGCGGAGAGATCCCCAGCGCCAATGGAGTCCGGCGCTGGAGAAAGGTAAGTGCTTAAGACACACGCACACATTAACTGACAGACACACACTCAGTGACAAACATACATACACACTCACTAACAGACACACACTCTAACACTAACACGCACACTCCAACACACACTCTAATACTAACACACACACACACACTCTAACACTAAGACACACTCTAACACTTACACACACACTCTAACACACTCACACACTCACTAACATACACTCACACACTAACACACACTCACTAACATACACTCACACACTAACACACACTCACTAACATACACTCACACACACTAACACACACTCACACACATTCACTAACATACACTCTCACACACACTAACACACACTAACATACACTCACACTAACATACACTCACACTAACATACACTCACACTAACATACACTCACACTAACACACACTCACACTAACACACACTCACACTAACACACACTCACACTAACACACACTCACACTAACACACACTCACACTAACACACACTCACACTAACACACACTCACACTAACACACACTCACACTAACACACACTCACACTAACACACACTCACACTAACACACACTCACACTAACACACACTCACACTAACACACACTCACACTAACACACACTCACACTAACACACACTCACACTAACACACACTCACACTAACACACACTCACACTAACACACACTCACACTAACACACACTCACACTAACACACACTCACACTAACACACACTCACACTAACACACACTCACACTAACACACACTCACACTAACACACACTCACACTAACACACACTCACACTAACACACACTCACACTAACACACACTCACACTAACACACACTCACACTAACACACACTCACACTAACACACACTCACACACTAACACACACTCACACACTAACACACACTCACACACTAACACACACTCACACACTAACACACACTCACACACTAACACACACTCACACACTAACACACACTCACACACTAACACACACTCACACACTAACACACACTCACACACTAACACACACTCACACACTAACACACACTCACACACTAACTCACACTAACACACACTCACACTAACTAACATACACTCACACTAACTAACATACACTCACACACACTCACACTAACTAACATACACTCTCTCACACACACGTTTTTTTTTTTTGTGTGTTTTTTTTCTATTTAATCCCCCCAGCCTCCTTACCTGTGGGAGAGCTGAGGGGATTCCCTGGGGTCCAGTGGTGTCACCCGGCGGGCAGTCAGGCTGGCGGGCGCGCGCGGGAGCACTCTCCCCTGAGTGCTCCCTCTTCAGCTCCCTCGCGCGCCGCGTACTGATGCCGGAGCCGGAAGATGACGTCATCTTCCGGCTCCGGTTTCAGTGCGGTGCGCGAGGGAGCTGAAGAGGGAGCACTCAGGGGAGAGTGCTCCCTCGCGCGCCCGCCAGCCTGACTGCCCGCCGGGTGTAAGCAGGGCCAGCCTCGGAGGGCCCGGAGGTGGCCGGCTCCTGGGCCCCCCAGGAGAAGAGGCTGGCCCAGTGAGTACATACCTGGGTCGCAGGGCGGCCGGGCCCCCTGGTGGGCCGGGCCCGGTCGCAGCCGCGACCCCTGCGACCCCGGTATGTACGCCACTGTGGAGGAGGAGACCTCAAGCCAACTAAAATGAGAACTTGCATCAAGTTTCTCTAGGTAAATATTTTTCATGGTCTTTTTTTTTCTGGTCTGATTTTGACGTATATCTGCCATTCAAGTCAACAAAAATTGTAGTAATGACACCTCTCAACTGTGCACTATTGTAATGGGAGATACTATTCTATTTTACTCACAACATAATCATACATCATGCATACAGTCTCTGTCTATTAAAATTCAGGTCCTAGACCTCTGGTTGAGTATTCTGACATTCTTATTTTAAGGTTCCTGTCATCAGAGCCTCTGACTATGCCTTTGTCTACTCCTGGCTGGTATTATAGCACCTAGACAGGCCCTAGTCACTGCCTAGGGAGACTGTTCCCATCTCATCTTCCTTGGACATTGTGTCACTTCTCTTGGTGTTCACTTTCTACTCCTGGGCTCCATCTTATTCTGCATTTATATGCCTTGCTCAATAAATGTATGTAGCCAAGATTAACGTAATTTCAGATAAATTGAACTAGCATTCTGTACATTGTACAAATGCCTGTGATAAATGATATTTTACCATATTGTGCTAATGGTAGATACAGTGCCCATGCTCTATTTGCTGTATTTTGTGGAGGTTTCTTTAAAAAAATGTAATATACTTAAAAGGATGCCAAGTGGAAACACAGGGAGTAGTGATCCTTACTTTTGGTTTACTGGTCTAACTTAAAGAGATATCTATTTGTTTACCAAAAAAATCAACCCTGTCTAGTTTGATTAGTACTATGCTTCATTGCTTTGAAACTTTGCTTTAACCCCTTAAGGACCAAACTTCTGGAATAAAAGGGAATCATGACATGTCACACATGTCATGTGTTCTTAAGGGGTTAAAGGGACACTATAGGCACCCAGACCACTTCAGCTCAATGAAGTGGTCTGGGTGCCAGGTACCTCTAGTGTTAACCCTGCAGATGTAAACATAGCAGTTTCAGAGAAACTGGTATGTTTACACTAGGGTTAATCCAGCCTCTAGTGGCTGTCTCACTGACAGCCGTTAGAGGCGCTTCCATGCTTCTCACTGTGAAAATCACCATGAGAAGACGATGGACGTCCATAGGAAAGCATTGAGAAATGCTTTTCTATGGACTGTTTGAATGCACGTGCGGCTCTTGCTGCGCATGCGCATTCGGCGCGGACGTCGGCAGGAGGAGGAGAGTTCCCCAGCGCCGAGGGAGCCCGGTGCTGGAGAAAGGCAAGTGTTTAACCCCTTCAGCCCCCTTCAGCCCAGCGGAAGTGGGAACCTGAGGTTGGGGGGGGGGGGGGGGACCTAAAGACCATATAGTGCCTGGATGGAAAACAAGTTTGTTTTCCTGGCACTATAGTGGTCCTTTAAGTAACAAGAGTGTGGATACTCTTTTAGATCTTGAGACTACGTTTTAATGTAACACTGAAACTTACTTTGGCAAAACATTCCTCTTTTTAATATTTGTAGATCAGTTCGCTAGTTTGAGCAAAGTTCATTTCTATGCTGCCAAGAAACATGTTTCCAAGTACTGTTGACACTTGCTTCATGGTAGACCAGGAATTGCGTCAGTGGTCACATTTCTTTTAACTGAAGTGTCAAAATGCTGCTGTTCATCCATAGCCAGTGTTAACAACATTTGGCATACTCAGTTCCTCTGCAATTATTTTAAACGATTTCCATGAAAAATGAAACTGTTGCAGCAAGCTTATTCTATAACACAAAGAAAGTTTTCTTAAGAATATTTTTCAGTTTTTCATTGATGGGGGGGAAAAAAATAACATTTTAAGAAAGTAAATTATACTTGTCTTCTATCTTATCATTTTACTTATAGTGACTTACCCTCTTTTAATTTAACTGTCATTATAAAAAATCAACTTTTTAATACGTTAATGGAAGCTGCCTTAACATCATTCAGTTTACTATCCTTCGTCTTTACCTTCATTCTGCTGTCAGGCCTGTGACCCTGCCCACGCCTGCTCACAGCAAGGTTTGGAATACTTATATAATGGCTGGCCTTGTACCAGGTCGGAGCACTCCGTGTTGTCAGTCTAATTCCCCGGCAGACTGACAGTCAGGAAACATTTATGTCCAGCTCCCTCTTGCCATGTCCTGTCTGTCGTGTCTGGTTGCTGGCTGCATTCTGATGAGCTGTCAATTGCCGGCCATGGTTATTACATAATTCATCTGCTGTCTATTTAAACAGATACTGAATCCAGCCTCGTAGTGTACTCTATGCTTGTTATTTGGTCTCTCAGTGTACAAATCTGTTGCAGAGCAGGCATCTGACTGCATGAATGCAAAACACCTTTGAAAATCATCACTACCAAGGAAGGCCTGGAGCACACAAAATAAAAAGTAGGACTCTGGTTGGAACAGGGAGTCTGAGGACAAGGTAGGAGAAGGTGTCAATTATGAGTAGAGGGTAAATCAGGGTCATATTTAGATCAGGTCTCTGGGTCAGGGCAGGTAAGGTCACCTTCTTGCAAACATATATTTAAGTATAAACATTTATACTAAAATGTTTTACGAGTAAGGCTCGTAAAACATTAAAGGCCATACATTAGGTACTTAACAATGATCAATTTTTCAAAGGTACTACGGAGTAAAAAAAATGTTCAATTAACTTTCTACTTTGCCATCTTCCTATGTTGGTAGAGCATGTAATCAAGCCCCTTTTGTCTGCACTATTTCTTTGGAGAAAAGTTTGTAATCCTGCCCCTTCTTTCTGCTCTATTTATTTGCCTTGTGTTCAGTGTGGTTAAATACAGGACTTTGTGCAGGGCACTCAAGTCCCTCTATGTTAAACAATACAGACCATGTATTTATGGAAGTCACTTTGTGCACAGGGTCACATGTATTTATGGAAGTAACTTGGAACAGGAAAGAGCTTTTCCCAAACTGTTGCAACAAAGCTAGAAGTATATCATTCTAAAATATCTTTGTGTCCTGTAAATTGTCTAAAATGTCTTTGTGACCCCTCGCTCAAGCTAAAGAGCCCCAGAACATAATCACATCAAGCTTTACAGAAGGCGCTATGCATTCTGTTCAGTAGCATTCTCCCGGCATATGCCACATCTAGACTCTTCTATCAGGCTTCCAAATATGAAATCGAGATTTATGACTCCAGAGAACATATAGTATATGCTGTCCCTACTAACTTCCTGCACTCAGCTACTATGTGCTGGTTTGTCTCTGAGACCTCTTTGCACAGTCTGCACATTGGGTCCTTTCTGGTATGGTAGACCCCTTCTTCTTTTGATTTAGTTTCTGCTCCCATGCTGCTAGGAATGGTGCCTCAAGCTGTGTTTCAGTTCTACTTTCTCCAACCACTGGTAAGATTTTGATATGTAAGCGACATCTACTATCTGTCAGTGGCAAAACCCATGGAGAGGTGTTTATTTTCATGGAGCCTCTGCCGTATCTGAATCCTTTTATCTGTTTTTGTCTCAGGCTGTCCTTAGCAGTTCATCTATGGGACACAGCTTCATGATGTACTTGTGGATGTTCTGTGTTTCTTCCATGGCTGTGGCCTTGACACTAACCACACCCTGATCTTCCTTCTTCTAGCTGGTGTACAGACTCTGGGTGCTGGATTTTAAGTGTAATTCTCAATTCATTGTGAATTGTTTCCAATCTTGATATTCAAGGTGACCAGCTCTTCTCTTAGCCAATATATTATCCCATGCAAAAGAGTAATAAGCGCTCTCTTCTCAAGGGTGAGCAGCAGTTCACCAACAAGGTGTTTCCTCTACCTTGTGATAAATGGACAGATAAAATAGAAAGGTGAACAGCGCTAAAGATCAGAAAATTTACATACGTTTAGTAGAAATACTGGCCAGCGGAGTAACTTAAAAAAAGAGAAACAAAAATACAAATAATGGTACAGTATGTATGAACGATATAATTCCACAAGAACAAAGGTGTTATATTCACACTCACACTTTGAGGAGCTATATCAGCTCGGTGTTAAGAGCCTGGACGGAATGATCCCCGTCTATGGATTTCTTGAGGTTCAAGATCGTTGGTGAATTTATAGGTGTAAGTATTTGTTATATGAAAAACAAGAGTAAAATACGCCACATGGTATAGTGCATAAATATAAAATATTGTAGTAAAAGTAGATGATCCTACTTACATATACTAGAGCAACGACCTGCTCTAGTTTGGAAAATTTCAGGTGGAATAATCCCCACCTCGGGATATAGTGGACCCAGGTATAGCAGCAAAGCAGTATTAGATAGGAAGGAGGACAAGATAAATGACTGGAAAAACGAATACTTACACCTATAAATTCACCAACGATCTTGAACCTCAAGAAATCCATAGACGGGGATTATTCCGCCCAGGCTCTTAACACCGAGCTGATATAGCTCCTCAAAGTGTGAGTGTGAATATAACACCTTTGTTCTTGTGGAATTATATCGTTCATACATACTGTACCATTATTTGTATTTTTGTTTCTCTTTTTTTAAGTTACTCCGCTGGCCAGTATTTCTACTAAACATATGTACATTTTCTGATCTTTAGCGCTGTTCACCTTTCTATTTTATCAATATATTATCCCAGTTGGGTAGCTCATGGCTAATAGGACATATGTATTGATGGACTTGATCTTATTCTTGCCATTAAGTTGGGACTTCACTAACTGTCTGATTCTGTGAAGGAATTAAGGTTGTGCACAGATCAGTCTGTCTGATCTTCAAATGTTGTGTCTACCAGCAACTAGTGTTTGGAGCCATAGGTGTGGATATATATATCCATATTTTAATTTTTGTGTTATTCAATCAATAATACATTCAGCTTAATGGAAGGGAAATGTTGTGGTTTGACAATGAAATGTGTTGCTTATTAAAATGTGTTAAGTTGCATCAGATAGATGCAATGTTTGTGATGTATATTGCAAATAAGATTGAACCAGGAAAAATAACGCAATGTTTGATTTTACATGTTTAAAAAAAAAAATTAAAAACTCTTTTGCAAATTTTTTAATTATTTCCAGAATTAATACTTTCTTTTAAAGTTATTAAAGCTTTCTTTTATTCTCAATTATTTACTTGGAAGTACCAACACGCTAGAATAAAATGTATACTTTTACAATACATATATTTGAGAATGCTTCAACAAGAATTCATTGTTTTTAAAAATATATGCAAAAACGGCAAATCCAAAATATAATACATCATCAGCCTTGAGCTCTGCCATCACTGCAAAGTATTTTGGCCAATCAAAATATTTTCATTCTGGTCTATGGAATCTGACCCAACACTACAAGGGTTAAAATGTATGAGTTAAAGCATTCGTATTGTCATTTATACCCAGAACATGAATCATGGGTTTCTGGGATTTGCAGAACAATGATCCGCTTTCTACATTTGAAAGCTTTTTGGTGGACTAACATTCCCAGAAAGCTTTGTTGTGCTTCCTAATTTCTTGTTTTTAATCTCTTAATTTACTTCCCTACTAAGCAACATTGGTTTTAGTTTGTTTCTTTTATATTTATTACCAAATGGTACATTCTGAGAAATGTACTTTTCTAATGTTTGTTTAAAGAGATTCCATATATCTTCAGTGTTTTTTTTTTTTTTTTACTAAGGAGTTTATGCCAGTCAATAAGTTGTAGAGCTGCCCTACTCTTACTGAAATTGGCTTTTTAAAAATATGTTTTAGTATACCCCATGTGATTTTGCTTTTTTGGGTTTATTTAAAAAAAAATACCATATTGTGATCATTATTTCCCAAATGCTCCCCTACTTGAATGTTGGTCAAAAGATCAACATTCTTTGTTATAGCAAGATCCAGACAAGCATCCTTTCTAGTTGGTGCTTGTACCAGTTGAAGCATGAAGGTGTCATTTAACACAGGTCCTGATGAAAGTTATTTTTATGAAACTGAAATGTTGAAAAATTGGATTCAAAGCTGGAATAAAAGCTACATTTTATTTTTATGAAGACCTTGGAATGCTATCTTTTGGAATCTTTGTGCAGATGTCTATATGATATTGTCATGTATAAAAAGGGGCATTCATTCTTGGAATGAAAATATAATTGTGGCTCTTAATAAATCAAAGGTAAGACTACACATGAAAAATGCTGTGCTATTTTGGTCACCTATTTTTCTAGTGCCTTATTTATACTTTAAATAAGGCACTAGAAAAATGTGCAGAGGTGGGTTACAAAATTAATAAAAAAAATAATGAAACATTTTAGTTTTATGAAGTTTATGAAGACATGTTAACACATTTAAATCTGTTTAGTTTAGAAAAATTGAGCCTCAGAGAGGATATTATACTATTATACAAATATATTCAGGACCAATACAAACCATTGTCTGGAAATCTATTCATAGACCGGACTATACCTAGGACACAAGGTCACGCATTTAAACTGTAAATAAGGAGATTTAGTCTAGAGCAATGTAAAGGTTTTTTTTTTTTCTGTTCAGTAAGAACAAAACGGATGTGGAATTCTTTGCCTCAAGAGGCTGTTCTATCAGAGTCTGTACAGATGCATATACAGCAACCGGATGAATACTTGGAAAAACATATTATTAAGGGATATATCATTTTATTTTGTGGCATAACCGTTTCTTGATCCAAGGAGAGATCTGACTGACATTCAGGGGTTGAGAAGGAATTTTTTCCTAGTTTGTTGCAAAATTGAAAAGTGCTTCAAATTTGTGTTTTTTGTTTGTTTGCCTTCTTTTGAATTAACAGCAAAAAACTGATTACTTTTTAAAAGAATCTTTACTTTTAATGCTTCTGCTAGCTCGCCTAAAGATTTTTTTTTAATGTTTAAATAATTTAAACATTTTGTTTAACTTAACTCCTTTTGCAGTGCGTACCATAATTTAGTGTTGCATTATATATAATATACATGAATGTCAAAACAAAAGGAAAAATCTGGAAAACTACAACATATCTTCCACCCCAAAAGATGAAGCTTTTTATTTTTCTCTATTAATTATCCTTTGGAGGGAATGTTCCAAAAGAAGCTTTCATTTTGACCTTTAATATAATTTTACATCTAATAAGTCTACTAAGAGCTTACACAATTTTTGTTGTAGAGTAACTTGAACTAATAATTCTTTAAAAGCCTTAATGATTAGCCTCCATTTACTTTAATTTTATGTTCATCTTTGTAGTCTTTTTAAATTTCTTTACTGATATTGTCTTCGGTCAATTGTCTTTTTTTTTTTTTTACTTTTTTTTTTATTCTGAATTCATGCACAATTGTACAATAGTGATGTCGCGAACATAAAATTTTCGGTTCGCGAATGGCGAACGCGAACTTCCGCAAATGTTCGCGAACGGGCGAACCCGGCAAACCCGGTGAACCGCCATAGACTTCAATAGGCAGGCGAATTTTAAAACCCACAAAAAGCCCTAAAAAACAATAAGGGGGGACCTACTGATCCCCCCCGGCCCCCACCCCTGAGCGGTGGGTGGGGGCCCTAAATAAAGAGATGGGGGGACCTACTGTCCTCACCCCGGCCCCCACCCCTGAGCAGTGGGTGGGGGCACTAGATGATAATGGTGGGGGGGCCTACCATCCTCCCCCTCCGGCCCCCACCCCTGAGCGGTGGGTGGGGGCCCTAAAAAAACAATAAGGGGGGGACCTACTGTACCCCCGGGCCCCACCCCTGAGCGGTGGGTGGGGGCCCTAGATAATAATGGTGGGGGTGGACCTACCTTCTTCCCCCCCCCAGCCCCCACCCCTGAGCGGTGGGTGAGGGCCCTAAAAAACAATAAGGGGGGACTTACTGTCCCCCCCGGCCCCCACCCCTGAGCAGTGGGTGGGGGCCCTAGATAATAATGGTGGGGGGGACCTACCGTCCTCCCCCCGGCCCCCACCCCTGAGCGGTGGGTGGGGGCCCTAAAACACCAATAAGGGGGGACCTACTGTCCCCCCTGGCCCCCACCCCTGAGCGGTGAGTGGGGGCCCTAGATAATAATGGTGGGGAGGGGGGACCTGCCGTCCTCCCCCTGGCCCCCACCCCTGAGCTGTGGGTGTGGGCCCTAAAAAAACTAAGGGGGGACCTACTGTCCCCCCCCGGCCCTCACCCCTGAGCGGCGAGTGGGGGCCCTAAATGAAAACCCCCATCAATCAAGGTGACTAGGGGTCCCAAGCCCCTAGTCAACCCCCCCCCCCCACTCAAATACAAGCTATCCCCTACCTACCCCCCTCACCCTAAAAATAGTAAGGGGGAATAAAATAACTAACCTGTAAAGAAAAAAAAATTAAACTTACCATTTGACGTCTTCTTTTTTCTAAAATCTTCATTTTTCAGCGCCAAAAAAGGCCAAATAAAAAGCCATCATACCCGACGAACTTAAAATAATAGACCCGAGTGCAAAAAAAAAACCTGACGAAAAAGAAAAAACCTGAGCGCAAAAAAATAATCCATCTTCACCCATGGAGGGCTCCGCGCAGACGGAGATACGCAGGGCGGGGGAAGGCTTATAAAGCCTTGCCCCACTCTGCAATTAGGCTAAGAACACTCTGATTGGTGGGTTTAAGCCAATCAGAGTGCTTTTTGTCATTTTACACAGCGTGGGAAAGTTCTTTGTAATTTTCCCACGCTTTGTAAAATGACATAGAGCACTGTGATTGGTGGGCTTGAAATCCATCCAATCACAGTGCTCTGTGTCATTTTACACAGCGTGGGAAAGTTCTTTGTAATTTTCCCACGCTGAGTAAAATGACAAAGAGCACTCTGATTGGCTTAAACCAGCCATTGTATAACAATTGTATAACAATGTTTGGTATTTAGTGAATATTCCCCTATATAACAATGTTTGGAATTTAGTGAATATTCCCCTATAGAACAATGTTTGGCATTTAGTGAATATTCCTCTATATAACGATGTTTGGCATTTAGTGAATATTCCCCTATATAACGATGTTTTGCATTTAGTGAATATTCCCCTATATAACAATGGAATTTAGTGAATATTCCCCTATATAACAATGTTTGGTATTTAGTGAATATTCCCCTATATAACAATGTTTGGAATTTAGTGAATATTCCCCTATATAACAATGTTTGGCATTTAGTGAATATTTCCCTGTATAACAATGTTTGGCATTTAGTGAATATTCCCCTGTATAACAATGTTTGGCATTTAGTGAATATTCCCCTGTATAACAATGTTTGGCATTTAATGAATATTCCCCTGTATAACAATGTTTGGCATTTAATGAATATTCCCCTGTATAACAATGTTTGGCATTTAGTGAATATTCCCCTGTATAACAATGTTTGGCATTTAGTGAATATTCCCCTATATAACAATATTTGGCATTTAGTGAATATTCCACTGTATAACAATGTTTGGCATTTAGTGAATATTCCCCTGCATAAAAATGTTTGGCATTTAGTGAATATTCCCCTGCATAAAAATGTTTGGCATTTAGTGAATATTCCCCTGCATAACAATGTTTGGCATTTAGTGAATATTCCCCTGCATAACAATGTTTGGCTTTTAGTGAATATTCCCCTGCATTACAATGTTTGGCATTTAGTGAATATTCCCCTGTATAACAATGTTTGGCATTTAGTGAATATTCCCCTGTATAACAATGTTTGGCATTTAGTGAATATTCCCCTGTATAACAATGTTTGGCATTTAGTGAATATTCCCCTGTATAACAATGTTTGGCATTTAGTGAATATTCCCCTGTATAACAATGTTTGGCATTTAGTGAATATTCCCCTGTATAACAATGTTTGGCTTTTAGTGAATATTCCCCTGTATAACAATGTTTGGCATTTAGTGAATATTCCCCTGTATAACAATGTTTGGTATTTAGTGAATATTCCCCTGCATAACAATGTTTGGCATTTAGTGAATATTCCCCTGCATAACAATGTTTGGCATTTAGTGAATATTCCCCTGCATAACAATGTTTGGCATTTAGTGAATATTCCCCTGTATAACAATGTTTGGCATTTAGTGAATATTCCCCTGTATAACAATGTTTGGCATTTAGTGAATATTCCCCTGTATAACAATGTTTGGTATTTAGTGAATATTCCCCTGTATAACAATGTTTGGTATTTAGTGAATATTCCCCTGTATAACAATGTTTGGTATTTAGTGAATATTCCCCTGTATAACAATGTTTGGCATTTAGTGAATATTCCCCTGTACTTAATCCACCAATCAGAGTGTTATTACACAGCGTGGGAAAATTCCACAGAACTTTCCCACACTGTGTAAAATGACACAGAGCATTCTGGTGGATTTCAAACCAACCAATCAGAGTGCTGTGACAGGTAAATGTAGAGGCCAGGGTGGAGGGACAATAGGGTGTGGACAATTGGGCCCCCACCCTTTTTTTAAACAGTAGTAGGGGGCAAATCGAACATTGCATATGTTCGCCATCTGTGGCGAACGCGAACACGCGATGTTTGCCGGGAACTATTCGCCAGCGAACTGTTCGGGATATCACTATTGTACAATTCTAAGTACCGTATTTTTCACTCCATAAGACACTTTTTTTCCCCTCAAAAGTGAGGTGAAATGTCTGTGCGTCTTATGGAGCGAATATGAAGCTTTACTTACCTGTCTTGTAGCGTGGGCCGGCTTCACAGCGTGCACCGCGGTACAGGAACTTCAATTTCAGGTTCCGGTTTCCGGCAGGACTGAAAGGAAGTGCGCACTCAGTGTGCACACTTCCTTTCAGTCCCGGCGGAAACCGGAACCTGAAATTGAAGTTCCAGTACCGCGGTGCGCGCTGTGAAGCCGGCCCACGCTACAAGACAGGTAAGTAATTATGGGACAAGGAGAGGGGAGAGGGGGTGGACAAGGGGAGGGGAGAGGGGAACACTATGGGAGGAGGGGGGAACACTGTGGGAGGGGTGGAGGGGGCAACACTAGGGGAGGAGATGAAGGGGGAACACTATGGGATGAAGGGGGAACACTATGGGATGAAGGGGGAACACTATGGGATGA
The DNA here is from genome assembly GCF_036172605.1 of Pelobates fuscus. Taxonomy (NCBI): domain Eukaryota; kingdom Metazoa; phylum Chordata; class Amphibia; order Anura; family Pelobatidae; genus Pelobates; species Pelobates fuscus. Next base: position 59,516,656 of record NC_086320.1, on the reverse strand, counting down.
AGGGGGAACACTATGGGATGAAGGGGGAACACTATGGGATGAAGGGGGAACACTATGGGATGAAGGGGGAACACTATGGGATGAAGGGGGAACACTATGGGATGAAGGGGGAACAGCACTGTGGGAGGAGGGGAGGGGGAGAACACTATGGGAGGGGAGGGGGGAACAACACTATTGGAGGTGGAGAACACTATGGGATGAGGGTGGAGAACACTATGGAGGGGAGGGGGGGAACTCTATGGGATGAGGGGGAGAACACTATGGGAGGAGGGGAGGGGAGGGGAGGGGGAACACTATTGGACAAGGGGAGGAGGGTGTTAAAGAACACTTGGACAAGGGGATGGGGGTTAAAGAACACTATGGGACAGGGGAGGAGGGGTTAAAAATCACTATGGGACTGTGGAAGGGGGGGTTAAAAATCACTATGGGGGGGCGTGGTCTAACCCGCAACGAGAACGGTCGCATGTAGCCGGAGCGCCGCTCTCACAGACCCGAAATAAGCGTCTTTTAACAGCGAAATACAGGGTAAGAAGCCACCGGAGACCCTAAGAATGTCGCAAACAAAATGCAAGCCCAAAAACCCGGACAAAGGGGACAAAAACACGTTCTTTGGAATGAGGCCGCAAACTCACAAACCGGCCGCAATGCGAGGAAACGAGCAAGATGGCGGCGACGGAGACGACACGCTGCCTCTGCAGCAAGATCCTACAGATAATTTGCCGATCACACAAGGAGTATTACAGAAATGCCTAGATTCAATGTCGGACAAAATCCTGACCAACATAAATAACACCTTGGCCGACATGAAAAAGGACATACAAGATCTGAGTGACCGCACAGCGAGGATGGAAAATAGAATGGGAGAATATGCGGAAGCCCATAATGACATGGCGGAACATGTACAAACCCTCGAGCACCAACAAGAACAGCTACAACTGAAAATAATGGATCTGGAAGACAGGTCAAGAGGCCAAAACATAAGATTTAGAAACATTTCTGAAGAGGTGAAACAACCGGACTTACAGGAATTCTTGACAGGATTGTTTAAGTCGCTGGCTCCAGACATACCCGTCGATATGCTGCTCATCGATAGAGTACACAGAGTAGCCAAGCCGAAGTTTTTACCAGCGGAGGCCTCACGGGATGTGCTAGCCAAACTCCATTACAACCACGTAAAAGACATCATCATGCAAGCATCAAGGACGAAGGACGACCTCCCAGACAAATACAGAACCATCCAGCTTTTTTCAGACTTATCTGCCCTTACTCTCCAGAAACGCAGAGAATTTCGAGGAATTACAGAGGCCTTGAGATCCCAGAGGCTCCCTTACCGATGGGGCCACCCAGTCCGTCTAACCATCTACAGAAACGGGACTCTAACCACCATATTGTCACCAGAGGAAGGCAAGCGAATCCTGAAAACGTGGGGAATCAGTGTGCGACCGAGCACAGAGGACTCACGGCCCCCACGGGAAACACAAGCGGACTGGAAGAAATCCCGCAAATGAACGATCTCCCCACGACCAGAAATAACATCTAATGGTTTGCATATAATTTAATAGCCAATTTAATATAATAGTGTTGTTATATACGTTACCTTATGTTTAACTAGCAGTTAATTTACAATGTGTTCAGGAGACCTAAAGGATGAGGTCCAGGGTCAAAGTAAAGTAAACTGTTGTGTTTAAAGCTAAATAGCAATCTAGATACCAAAAGTTATGCATTTAAATGTTATGTATTCAGAAACAGTGAGACAAATGTCATAATGAGTTTATTCTACACACGTAGGAAAACCTATTGAGAATGTACACACAGCAACCCATAAACAGCAAAACGGTTAGCGTCTCCCACTCAATCCCCCTCCTCCAACACTCACCAAGCTGATCCATAGCATACTAGTTGGGAGCATGACACGAAACCAGCCAGAGAGGGGAAAGGGTGACAGCAGACATAAGTACGGATCAATGCAATAACCCCACAGAACTAAAGGCTTAGACCATTACTCCGATGAGCTAAATCCCTATGCATTCAACTTGAATATCAACCCTGCCAGCTAAGAACGAGGGTCGAGCATTATTGTTACCACACCGTTAACTAACCCCACATCACGCTCTCACTTAGTGCTAACCTTTAGCACTCAAGCCCGCTTTTGGGCACTAATAGTCAAGACTACTAATTTGTTTCTTCCTCCCATTCCCCATCACCTATCCCCACCCCAGTTATATGGTAAACCCCATCCTGATTCAGTGAGTTCAGAACTACAAGATACAGTAGGGTCCAGATTTAAACTAGACACACACTACATAAGTACCGTAGGCCAAGACACTGAACAGAGCGACATACAAGATAAAACCACTACAACTACCACATACGCCATCGCGCGCTTCCTAACACAGACAAACAATTGGGATACAGGCGGGAACATAACATTAAATAATGAAAATATACTCTCACAATGTGAAAGGACTGAATACCCCTTACAAAAGGTACTGCTTAAACCGCGACCTAAAACAAGAACAGGCTGACATTGCATGCCTGCAAGAAACTCATTTCAAAACTGCGCCCGCTTTTAGACCAGACCTATACCCTCACCAATACCACTCAGTCACGGGACAAAAAACCAAAGGAGTGTCAATCCTCATCAAAAACACAGTAGCATTCACACACCATGACTCACACATAGATCCCGCAGGAAGGTATATCCTGCTGCTTTGTACGATTAACAACGTAGAGTACACAATAGTATCGATATATGCTCCAAACACTGACCAACGAAATTTCCTCCACAAACTACTGGCGAAAATAACTAAATAAATAAAATCCAGAGAGGCATGCTAATCCTTTGTGGAGACTTCAATCACATCACAGATCCCTCCTGGGACACCACCGCACGCCCGAACTCTAAACAAAAAGCAAAAACCCAATCCAATTGTATAACTTACAAAAAGCTGCTAGATGATTATCAACTATATGACGTATGGCGGGTGCTACACCCGAACCAAAAAGATTACACGTTCTACTCTGCACCACATAAGACATACACAAGAATAGACCGGTTCCACATCCATAGGCAGCACTTAGACCAATTGGCAGATAGCAATATACAGGTGATCAGTTGGTCGGATCATGCAGCAGTGACAATGACCATCAAAGATCAATACGAATACAAACATAAAAGCCCATGGAGACTTAACGAGTCGCTACTAACAGATGAAACATTTACGAATTCACTAGAAAAAGAAATTACACACTACTTCACCACCAACCAATCTCCACATATGCCAATGAGCACAATTTGGCAAGCACACAAGGCGGTGATTAGAGGACTATTACTGCGAAGAGCTGCGCAGATGAAACATAGCACACAGGCGAAATGGGTAAGCTGGCACAGACAATTACAAGAAGCACTCGTGCTACATAAAACCGAACCAACCGCCAAAATACAAGCAACCATAAGAGACCTACAAGACAAACTCAAAGAACATACTCTTCAACGAGTGCACTACAACCTAAGAAGACTCAACATGCACCAATACACTCAAGGAAACAAAGCCGGCAAACTCTTGGCGTCTCGACTCAAACAAAGAGAAGCAAAGAACAAAATTGAATACCTCATCGACCAATCCAACAAGAAAGTAGTCTCACCGGTAGATATCAGCAAAACCTTTGCCACATACTACCAGGCCCTATACAACCTGAAACAAGCAGAAGACACAGTAGAACCAAAGAAGGAGGATATTCGAAGGTACCTAGAAGACCTCCAACTGCCATCTCTAACGGATACACAAAGAACAGATTTAGTAGCACCTATCACAGTAGAAGAAGTAGAGAATACGATCAAACTATTACCAAAAAACAAAGCTCCAGGACCGGATGGTTTCTCTAATTCATACTATCAAACCTTCCGTAAATCTCTGGCACCACACCTAGCTCAATTGTTCAACCAGGCCACGCAATTAGGCACTTTACCCCAAGAACTACTAACAGCACATATCATCACACTCCCTAAGCCGGGCAAGTCCCCAACACAATGCCCCAACTTTCGCCCAATATCGCTACTAAATACTGACGCCAAACTATTCGCCAAAATTCATGCACAAAGACTAAGCAAGATACTCCCATCACTAATCCACAATGACCAGGTGGGATTTGTGGCAGGAAGGCAAGGAGCGGACAACACACGTAAAGTACTGAACCTCGTACACAGCATACGTAGAATGGGTAAAGAAAGTCTCCTGGTATCATTAGATGCAGAGAAGGCCTTCGACCGCCTCAGTTGGCCATTCCTTCAAGAGGTCCTCAACAAGTTCAACTTTCCTGAACAATTCCTAGGAACAATTAGCGCACTATATAATCATCCCACAGCTAAGGTTGTCACTGCGGGTTTCTGCTCGGAGGCCTTCGAAATAACAAATGGGACCAGACAAGGCTGCCCACTATCGCCGCTATTATACGTACTAGCACTGGAACCGCTAGCAAGCAAGATTCGCAGTGAAACCTCGATCAAAGGTGTCAGATTGGGAGATGACGAATACAAGTTAAGCCTCTTCGCGGATGATGTTTTTCTCACACTAACAGAACCGCACATATCAATGCCTAACCTAATGAAACAGATCGAACAATATGGGAAACACTCATACTATAAGCTCAATGTGAACAAAACACAAGCTTTGGGGATAAACATCCCCACGCAAAAACTAGAAAGATTACAAGAAAGCTTCCCATTAGATTGGCGCTCAGACTACCTGACATTCCTAGGCCTAAAGATCACAAAAAACCCAACCAACTTGTTCAAAGCCAATTATAGACAAATTTTCGCCTCTATTAAAACGACCCTACAAGACTGGGAGGGGAAATTTATATCATGGATAGGCCGTATAGCAGCCATAAAAATGTCACTATTACCCAAACTACAATATTTGTTCAGAACCCTACAAATACCATTACCAAAGAGTTTCCTCATAGAAATCCAAAACATATTCCTAAAATTCGCCTGGCAAAACAAGAGTAGCTACCAAGATACTACAGAAACCCATCAAAGAAGGCGGGCTAGGCTTCCCAGACGTTCAAGCATATCACCAGGCAGCACTACTTAACACTATTGCACAAACAATGTCAAAAGTCAACACCCCCCAGTGGTCACACATAGAGACACATTGGGCGAAACCCGCAGAGATAAGAACCATTCTATGGACCCCACCGAAGTGGAGACCGCAAACGTACCAATTGCTGCCCACGACACAATTACTACTTGAAACCTGGGATTTACTCAAACACGACATGACAAATTACCAAACAATCCCGCTATCCACTAGCATAGAAGCACTTACGAAAATCATCCCTACATTAGACAAACAGCCGTGGCTGGCACAGGGAGTGAAACACGTAGTACAACTATTCGAAGCAGGGAAGTTGCTACCGTTTCCCGAGTTGAAATCTAAATATAACCTTCCAAGCCGGCTTTTGTTTCCATACCTACAAATTAAATCTTGCATGGCAAGCATAAAACCAACCGACAACAAGACAAGAGCACCGTCCATGCTGTCACACTTTGAGAAATTATGCCTAGACAGGATACCCAACAAGAAGACGATCTCGGCATGCTACAGTCAACTACTCTCCAACAAAACTGAAGGCAAAATAAGCTTCAAGCAAGCATGGCAAAATGAACTTAAATGCACTATAGAGATCAATGGAAAAAAGCATATGCATCACACAAAGGCGTCACATCATGCACGAACCACCTAGAACTGCAAAGGAAATTGCTTTACCGCTGGTATCTAGTTCCAGACAAAATACACAGAATATGGCCTAAAACATCCACAAATTTATGCTGGAGATGTAATACACAAGTTGGAACAATGCTCCACATCTGGTGGTCATGTCCGCTATTGCAACCCTTCTGGAAGAAGGTCCAGGAACTCATAGCACAGGCCTCGCAAATAGACACAACACCTGACGCAACCACCTGCATCCTGTTCATACAGCCAGAACAAATGAACAAGGTACAATGGGCAACTACGTACCACATACTCATTTCGGCGGCGACAGTGTTATCCAGACTATGGAAAAAAACAACCCCACCCCGGATAGAACATCAAAAAGACCAAGTAAACACCAACTGGAAATACGAATCTATGCATGGGCGCCAATATGGTGAAAAGAAAATCTTAACCAAGGCCAGTCTCATGTGGAAAGAATACTGGACGAAGCAGAGCAATAATGGACCTCATCAAGACAGGGAAGCTAACGAAACACAGTAGAAGGGGCACACATACATAACCCAAGAACTATATGTCACCAGGCACATCAACGGAGGCCATAAGGGGTAACAAGACCCGTCAACCCCTAGCACCCCAACCAGCATAATCTCCCCCTCACCTTAACTATTCACAACAAAACAGACACGTAGAACCCCGATACAAGAAGCCACCACTATGCACCCATCACTAGATAACCTGTAAGAGGCCCTGGTCATTAGCAAGCACAACATTTATATGCAGCATGTACAGTATAGTTAAATAGAATTAGAATTGACCTGTGTACTATATACCTATGCCAAACAAGTGACTATAATATGTTTAATAAGTATGTATTATTTGTAATGGAACTGGTATGTCGCATCGAAACATTACTGATCTTACTGATGATATACCCCCCCCCCCCTCCCCTCCCTTTTTCTTCTTTCTGTATCCACCCCCTGTTTTACTCATGCAAATAAAAATTGTCAAATTGAAAAAAAATCACTATGGGATAGGGGAGGGGGGTTAAAGATCATTATGGGAGAGGGGAGTGGGTGGTAAGGAACACTATTGGACAGGGGAGAAAAAAAAATATTCTGAACAAACTTTCCCATAGTAAAAAACACTATGGGATAGTTTGTTCAAATTGTTTTGTTTTTCTGGGTTTCCTCCTCTAAAAACTAGGTGCGTCTTATGGTGGGGTGCGTCTTATGGAGCGAAAAATACGGTACTTCAGGAAAAGACCAAACAATTCTCTTTTCCTAATTTCTCGGGTCATTTCCATGTGGGTTTTATTTCTTTTTAACGTTTTAATTTTCTGTGAGGATAGAACAATATTATATGCAGTTATACAAAAATGAGAACATAATAGTCAGTTTGTATTTGACTATCGCAATGACCATTTCACTATATCTAGCTATTCTCGTTTTAATATTTTTAAAAACATTAGAATATAATAAATATATGTCTAGCATTTTACAAGGAAAGTCAATAAGAAACTCTGCAAAATAAATGAAAAAGGAAGAGACACTATAAAAAGCATTGCTCTGCATGGATTCTGACAGTGTGTCTCGAAAATTGCCTTCTGTGTGTAGTAAAATGAGACTAAAGTCACAAATAATGCTAGTAAACAAACCTATAAATTGGCTGAAAGTTTATTATTTGTTGCAACACACTTCTTAGAATTTTGTTCCTTTTCTTATTGTTTTTGGTACTGCATGAATAAATGCTAAATGTATCCACATTTTTCTTAGGCTGTTCGAAACACAATTGCTTTGTTGTTATTGCTCATTTCTTTTTATATACACCAAGATTGTAGGAATATTAATCAGCGTATCCATCACAAATATTCCGTAGACTTACGAAGAAAGAATTGCTTTCTACAAAATCTACAAAGTACTTTTTTAACCCTTCCCCGGTCGGCCTCTTTTGAGCATTATCTCAATCCAGTGTAGGTTGCATTTAGCAGTATACCATAAAGAACAATATAGCGTAAATATAACAAACATATCAAAATAACTCTTGCTCCATTAACACATATCATTTATTATTATCAAGTGGTCTTGCATAGCAAGACCACTTAATGTTATCTCACATATATATTAAGTGTTCTTGCATAGCAAGACCACTTAATGTTATCTCACATATATATTATTGTTATTAAGTGTTCTTGCATAGCAAGACCACTTACTGTTATCTCACATATATATTGTTATTATTATTATAGCCAAATTTGCCACCCTAACTCCTCCCACAGTTTTTACACTACATAGACAAAAATTTACCAAAACGTGCAGATTGTTCCCGATCGGATTGCTATTACTTTGTGAAACGTTTCGGCGAATGGTTCTCGGAATATCGTCGTTCTTGTGGCGAAATGTGTCCCATAGGAATGAATGGCAAAGCTAGAGTGGGAGCTGGCAAAAGCTGAAAAATCAGGACATGATTTCTAAACTGCCACCACTCCCTCATTTTCAGGCCCACCTACACAAATCTTATATCAAAACGTTCAGCTATCCCTGCTGCCGCTAAAAATGTCCACAGCTAAGCCATAGTCCTTATAGTTTTCATAATATGACCATTTGTTTGCAACTCACGCAGTCCATTGACATTCATTGAAACTCCACTCTGCAAAGCTCACATTTGAAGGGCAATATCTAAACTGCGACTGTGCCTTCATTGTTAATATCTCAGAGACATACTATACATCAAAATGTAAGTCTGGGTCTTGTGATTCTCACAATATAAAGCTCTTCACTGTAGGATTTATAGGTTTTAAAATACGACCGTTTGAAGATGGCAACCGCAAAAATACTCTGACCTGTGCAAGGCTGCAGCAGCAAGTGATGTCATAGACAGGACCTTTTGCACCTGCTAATGGTTTGTATAACTGTATGTCTTAATGTAACTGTGAAGCACTTTGGGCAACATTGTTGCAATTAAATGTGCTATATAAATGATAACAGTTACTCCGCTCACTCCAGATGTAGACTACTGGTGGAGGCAAGAACACTTCACACAATTTCCCCAGAAATTGTAGCTTTTCTAGTTCTTATTATTCTTATTATAGCCAAATTTACCACCCTAACTCCTCCCACAGTTTTTACACTACATTGACAGAAATATACCGAAACGTGCAGATTGTTCCCGATTGGTGTGCTATTACTTCTTGGAATGTTTCGCCGAATGGTTCACGGAATATCGTCGTTCTTGTGGCGAAATTTGTCCCATAGGAATGAATGGCAAAGCTAGAGTGGGAGCTGGCAAAAGCTGAAAAATCAGGGCATGATTTCTAAACTGCCACTACTCCCTCATTTTCAGGCCCACCTACACACATCTTATATCAAAACGTTCAGCTATCCCTGCTGCCACTAAAAATGTCCACAGCTAAGCCATAGTCCTGATAGTTTTCACAATATGACCATTTGTTTGCATCTCACGCTGTCCATTGACATTCATTGAAACTCCACTCTGCAAAGCTCACATTTGAAGGGCAATTTCTAAACTGCGACTGTGCCTTCATTGTTAATATCTCAGAGACATACTATACATCAAAATGTAGGTATGGGTCTTGTGATTCTCACAATATAAAGCTCTTTGCTGTAGGATTTATAGTTTTTAAAATACGACTGTTTGAAGATGGCAACCGCCAAAATACTCTGACCTGTGCCAGGCTGCAGCAGCAAGTGATGTCATAGACAAAGCCTTTTGTACACCTGCTAATGTTTTTATAAATGTATGTTTTAATGTAACTGTGCAACAACGTTGCAATTAAATGTGCTATATAAATGATAGTTACTCCGCCCACTCCAGTTGTAGACTACTGGTGGAGGCAAGAACACTTCACACAATTTCCCAAGAAATTGTAGCTTTTCTAGTTAAGTGTTCTTGCATAGCAAGACCACTTAATTTTATCTCACATATATATTATTATTCTTATTATAGCCAAATTTGCCACCCTAACTCCTCCCACAGTTTTTACACTACATAGACCATAATATACTGATACGTGCGGATTGTTCCCGATTGGATTGCTATTACTTTGTGGAACGTTTCGCCGAATGGTTCACGGAATATCGTCGTTCTTGCGGCGAAATTTGTCCCATAGGAATGAATGGCAAAATGTTCAAATCTAGAGTGGGAGCTGGCAAAAGCAGAAAAATCAGGACATGATTTCTACACTGCCACCACTCCCTCATTTTCAAGCCCACCTACACAAATCTTATATCAAAATGTTCAGCTATCCCTGCTGCCACTAGAAATGTCCACAGCAAAGCCATAGTCCTGATAGTTTTCACAATATGCCCATTTGTTTGCAACTCACGCCGTCCATTGACATTCATTGAAACTCCACCGTAGCCAGCTCACATTTGAAGGGCAATTTCTAAACTGCGACTGTGCCTTCATTGTTAATATTGCAGAGACATACTATACATCAAAATGTAGGTCTGGGTCTTGTGATTCTCACAATATAAAGCTCTTCGCTGTATAATTTATAGTTTTTAAAATACGACCGTTTGAAGATGGCAACTGCCAAAATACTCTGACCTGTCCCAGGCTGCAGCAGCAAGTGATGTCATAGACAAAGCCTTTTTCACACCTGCTAATGTTTTTATAAATGTATGTTTTAATGTTACTGTGCAACAACGTTGCAATTAACTGTGCTATATAAATAAATAATAACAGTTACTCCACCCACTCCAGTTGTAGACTACTGGTGGAGGCAAGAACACTTCACACAATTTCCCCAGAAATTGTAGCTTTTCTAGTTTAGTGTTCTTGCATAGCAAGACCACTTACTGTTATCTCACATATATAGTATTATTATTATTATAGCCAAATTTGCCACCCTAACTCCTCCCACAGTTTTTACACTACATAGACAAAAATATACCAAAACGTGCAGATTGTTCCCGATCGGATTGCTATTACTTTGTGGAACGTTTCGCCGAATGGTTCTCGGAATATCGTCATTCTTGTGGCGAAATTTGTCCCATAGGAATGAATGGCAAAGCTAGAGTGGGAACTGGCAAAAGCTGAAAAATCAGGACATGATTTCTAAACTGCCACCACTCCCTCATTTTCAGGCCCACCTACACAAATCTTATATCAAAATGTTCAGCTATCCGCGGTGTCACTAAAAATGTCCACGGCTAAGCCATAGTCCGAATAGTTTTCACAATATGACCATTTGTTGCAACTCATGCCGTCCATTGACATTCATTGAAACTCCACTCTGCAAAGCTCACATTTGAAGGGCAATTTCTAAACTGCGACTGTGCCTTCATTGTTAATATCTCAGAGACATACTATACATCAAAATGTAGGTATGGGTCTTGTGATTCTCACAATATAAAGCTCTTCGCTGTAGGATGTATAGTTTTAAAAATATGACCGTTTGAAGATGGCAACCGCAAAAATACTCTGACCTGTGCCGGGCTGCAGCAGCAAGTGATGTCATAGACAGGGCCTTTTACACCTGCTAATGTTTTTTTAACTGTATGTTTTAATGTAACTGTGAAGCACTTTGGGCAACAACATTGCAATTAAATGTGCTATATAAATAAATAATAAGTTACTCCGCCCACTCCAGTTGTAGACTACTGGTGGAGGCAAGAACACTTCACAATTTCCCCAGAAATTGTAGCTTTTCTAGTTATTAAGTGTTCTTGCATAGCAAGACCACTTACTGTTATCTCACATATATAGTATTATTATTATTATAGCCAAATTTACCACCCTAACTCCTCCCACAGTTTTTACACTACATAGACCATAATATACTGATACGTGCGGATTGTTCCCGATTGGATTGCTATTACTTTGTGGAACGTTTCGCCGAATGGTTCACGGAATATCGTCGTTCTTGTGGCGAAATTTGTCCCATAGGAATGAATGGCAAAATGTTCAAATCTAGAGTGGGAGCTGGCAAAAGCAGAAAAATCAGGACATGATTTCTAAACTGCCACCACTCCCTCATTTTCAAGCCACCTACACAAATCTTATAAAACGTTCAGCTATTCCTGCTGCCACTAGAAATGTCCACGGCTAAGCCATAGTCCTGATAGTTTTCACAATATGACCATTTGTTTGCAACTCACGCCGTCCATTGACATTCATTGAAACTCCACTCTAGCCAGCTAAAATTTGAAGGGCAATATCTAAACTGCGACTGTGCCTTCAATATTTCAGAGACATACTATGCATCAAAATGTAGGTCTGAGTCTTGTGATTCTCACAATATAAAGCTCTTTGCTGTAGGATGTATAGTTTTTAAGATACGACCATTTGAAAATGGCAACCGCCAGTAAAGTGAGCAATTTGGAGCAGTTTGTTTTTAACAGCTCTTCTCTGCCCTATTTGAAATCTATTAGTTCCTGTTGGCAGTTGGTGGAATGTTCGAGGGATTTGAAAGATTTGAAAGTTCTTCTCTGCCTTTGCTGTAGTGAGTGAACCACACTCCAACCTTTCCACAGTTACTCAAGCCACTCCACCCAGTTACTCCACGCACTCCAGTTGTAGACTACTGGTGGAGGCAAGAACACTTCACACAATTTCCCCAGAAATTGTAGCTTCTCTAGTTTTTTTTATACCATTGCTATTTTAGACTAAAATTTGCAAGTTGGTTCTCAAAAAAAAAAAACTACCGATGTCTGTGTACCACAACTGCTTGCTACACCATCTCTAAAGAGAAACATTCATTTTTGCATCCATTAGCGCCAAAAACACATGTTTGGTGTTATTTGTTACGGTGCGTGTTGTCGGAATTTCAAGCTAAGTTGTACATTTTCATTCACTTTGAATTCTGGACAGTTCACACTTTGTGAATTGCTCTACTTATACCAGCATTGAGGTGTTGAGTTTATCAATTCAATAAAGTTCTCTATAGGACAGAAGTTTTTCGTACCATTAATTTCTATGGTATGTTGTCATCCTAGTGGTGATAACCACTGGACAAAGTGTCCTTATTCAGTTTTCAATAGCTGTGCATATACTATTATGCATATAAATATTTTTTCCGCGGATTCATTCAAATATATAGCGTTCTTCACCATTAGCATATAGCATATACCAAGTATATACCTTGAGTCATTTCATGATTTATTCCTCTTATCTGTCCGCTTTGGTTGTGTATATGGCTACTGAGTGGGAGCACAAATAGTTCAAAGTAGCCTACAAGCCATGGCTTTTCCATTACATCATGATCTCGTGTTGGGCTTTCACTGAGGACAGTAAGGGTATAATTCAAAATGTTGTCTCTGCTGTTAGACATGTTTTTAACCCTGCATGTAGAGGTAGACTATCCTTTTAATATTGTGTTTTTCATTGGCAGTTGCTATTTATGTTCTGAAAATTAGATAATTTTGTCTCTTTTCAACTATTTTTGCATTTTTTTTACCTTTTAAGCTGTACATCTCACCTCATTAAACAAAGTAGTGGGAGGCTGATCCTTTATAAACTTATGTTTATATAATTGAGCAAAACAAGTAATTTATACAGTGTACCAGCAGAATTTCTCGAAAATTCATAATTTTAAATTAAAAAATGTCCGTCCCCTCACCAATCCTCCACGTACAAATCTATGCTTTCAGCCCAAGTGTGGCTTCTGAAAATTCAAAAAAATTGAGTAGTTACCACTGATGCTTAGTGCACTAGCAGAGTGTCTATAACATCTTGGCCATTGTATAGCATTTAAAATATTTTCCACCTCTGCTGATTTTAAGAAAAAAAATAAAGTGGTTGTAGACTTGCAATGGAGATTATACATGATTTTCTTTAGCTCTCCTTAGCTTCTGCCTGAATTATGAACGTTCAGTTTGGTGTGATTTTTGAAGGTATCACAGGGTTTAGCCAGGTGATAATACAAAATTATCTTTTTATAAATTAAATCTTAACTGTGCCATTGTTCTTAATACATTCCCAAACTACTATTCAGTGTCCTATGCTAAGGTTTAAGTGTTATGCTACTTCAAATATCAAGAAAAGCAAAGGAAAAATTGCTTTTAATCAGCATTTTTAATCAGCATCCAATCATGACTTCTGGAGCATCAGCAAACAGTCCAACTGGGAACTTGGATGATAGTCTGGCAGGGTGTAGATTAACCAAGAAACTACAGAGAAATGGGATCAACATCATCTTTCAAGCACAGCCAGAGACTGACCAAAGTAATCAGCTTTTTATACCTGATTGATGATCTTGAGTTTCTCTTGTCTCTGCCGTTACACACTCTTTTAACCCTGTATGTAGAGGTAGACTATCCTTTTTATATTGTGTTTTTCAGTAGCCCCTGCTATTTATGGTTTGAGAACGTGTTTAATTGTAACTTGTCAGCAATTTCAAATTTGTACTTTTTTCCAGCCAGTTCTGGCTAACTTTTAATCAGTGTTTCTTATGTTATTAAACAAAGTAGTGGGATCATGATCCTTTATAAACTTAAAGGGACACGCCAGTGCCAGGAAAAAAATTTTTTTCCTGACACTGCAGGTCCCCTCTCCCTCCCACCCCTCATCCCATGTTGCTGAAGGAGTGAAAACCCCTTCAGTGACTTACTTGAGATGTTCCTTTGGCGGTGGTTTAAGGTCCACCCATGCTCCTCCCCCACCGACGTCAGCCGGCTGGGGAGACCGATTGCACATGCGCGGTCGCCGGCGGGATGAGACCTAATGTGCATGCTTAAAAAAAAAAAATGCTTTCCTATGGGGATTTTACGCAACGCTGGAGGTCCTTACATAGTGTGAGGACGTCCAGCGACGCTCTAGTAGACAGCCACTAGAGGAGGAGTTAACCCTGCAAGGTAATTATTGCAGTTTATAAAAAATGCAATAATTACAGTTGCAGGGTTAAGGGTAGTGGGAGTTGGCACCCAGACCACTCCAATGGGCAGAAGTGGTCTGGGTGCCTGGAGTGTCCCTTTAAGTTTATATCGAAGCGCAAAACAATAAATATATACCTTGCGCAAGCACAATTTCCTGAAAATGCATAGATTTTAAAATTCTAATTAAATTAAAAAATGTCCCCTCCCCCCCTACAAATCCTCCAAATCCTGCCATTTGTAACAGATCAAGTGAGAAAAAGTAACCAATAGATTGAAAAAGAGAAATAAGAAATAACATCTATATTTACTGTATATATTTATGTATTACACAGTATATATAAATATACAAATATAGCTTTTTTTCCCCCCACTGGAAATAAATGCCCCAAAGGCACTTCATTTAAGCTAAAGCTGTTTGGGTGCTTTGAGTGTTCCTTATATCCATTGGTCAAAACGTTATATAGTAATAGTCTACATGCCTTAAACCAATTATGAATAAGAGGGATGCTTATAGTTAAGTACAACTCTCCCTATTCTTCCAGCATCTTATTACAACTCTCTTTGCACAAAATATAAATTTAACTCACTTATTAGTGTATTACATAGTGTAGCATGGGCACCCAAGTCTACATTTCACTCACAGCAATCATGAATAACAGCGAGACTTGGAGGTAAGTATAGGCCTTATCATATCCAACAAATGTCCGTTAATATTTTAAAGGGAAATAACCCTTTTTTCACTCTATTATATACTATTGAAAGCATACCCACATCTGTCAGCCCCTAACAGTATTTTTATATTATAAAATACAAGTCTAAGCATAGAAAACCTTACAATAAATCAACATCGGCAATAGTGTTGTACAAATTGTAGATGAAACTGCAATAACATTATATTTTTTAAGTTGAATTAATAATTAATATGAAATTAACAGTTATAGGTTAAATAAAGACTTGTCTATCCTTTAAAAAACATTTGTAGTCAGAGACGTAACTAGAAGCCACGGGGCCCTGGTGCGAAAATTTACCTGGGGCCCCCTATATGTCTACCCCCAGCCACCGCCCTATATGTCTACTTTCCCCCTCTCATTCATCCCCCCCACACACATGCAGACAAACAGATACACATGCATACACAAACATAGACACAAACATACACATACATACAGGCACACATACATACATACATACAGGCACACATACATATATATACAAACACACATACATACAAACATACAGACAGACATAAAAACACATACACTTACATACAAACATATACACACACACACACACACAGACATACAGACACACATATACACACACATACAGAGAAACATTCATACAGAAACACACAAACACACATCCAAAATGTTTTAGTCACCCTCCTGTTTCCTACCTTTTCAATGCAGGGTGACTTTTCCTGGGGTCCAGTGGCTCAGCCTGATGGGAGTCAGAGTTCCCACTCTGACTACCTCCTCTCCTCCCAGCTCTGACATCATCACAGGTGGCCTGGTCAATCTGTTTAAGCACGCAGCGCTGACCGGGCACCCTGGTAATACTTTGCCATCGGGGGGTCCTAACCGCATGGGCCAACCGATGGACATCTGAACACGCGGCCTCGGCAGTTCTACCACGTGGGCCGCGGGGCCACGTTACGTAGCCAGGAATTACGGGCCCGGTCACAGCTGCGACCTCTGTGACCACGGTAGTTCCACCACTGTTTGTAGTATATGGGTTCACTATATAAATAAGTGTAAAGAATGCAGCTGAGTCAATAGTTAGTTTTTATCAACATTATATTAGATGATAATACTGTCATGCATCACATCTTTAGGAAAGGGTGGTATGTCACAAAAACAAACCAGCAAACCAGGTAAGGTACCTTTTTGGGTACTAGGTAAGATAAAGAACCCTTTCGGGCAAATAGCCAGAGTAGAAAAATGCTTTAACTTCCTTCTACTTTGCTTAGAACTCCGGTTAATATTGTACATCAACAATAAGAAAATCTTGAGCCCACCTTTTATTTATTTATTTATTTCTAAAATATTAAGGAACACTCTAAACATAACTTTTTGATAGGGTATGACCCAATACGTATGTGTGCATGCGTTTTTCTCCCCTTTAAAATCTCTCTAGTTTTTTGGTTAAAAATAAAAAAGGTTTTGCAGTTTTTGGCATCGTAACCCTGTACCTTTAGCCTTATTAGATGTATTCTGAGTACATAGTCTGCTCTGCCAATGAAAGATCAGTGCAAGCTGAGCTGCTAACGTTACTCCATTCCCATAGCCAATGGTTGTCATCGTAAGATTGGCTATAGGAACGTGTGATGTTAACAGCTCAGCTCCTGAGTAGGTACAGAAAATATATCTAATAAGGAAGTTGCTTTGTGAAAAAGGGAACCTTTGTTACGATGCAGAAAGCAGCAAAGTATTTATTTATTTGCAAAACTGAGATTTGAATGTAAATACAAACACAGCATGAGTATGAGGCCAAAACCTCATATTTACTTAACCTCAAATGTACTTAAGTTATGTTGGTGCCCGGAGTATGGTGGTATGTCCTATAAAGCCTTTGAATATTTGGACTTTGCATTAGTAGTTGTTTTTACAGGAACATTACTTTAATAGTGTTGCATGTATTTCCTTCTCTATGTATTTATAAAAAGTGCACTGTGTATAGTCTTTAAAAAACGAGTAAACAACATCTACAAAGGAAGATAGTTACAATAAAATACACTGAACTTTTTTTTTTAGGACTTAAAACTTTGTCTTACTGAACATTAACACAAAGTGTTCAAAACAAAAAAAAATGTCTAAAAAGACAAGCAAAAGTAAAAGAAGAGTGGTTAGTTTGTCCAACATACTTAAGGCAGACTTTACTTTGTTTGCTGAAATTTGCTGTTATTGCATATACGCCAGACGGCTGTTATCAATATCATCTGCACATTTTGCAATCTCAACCTGGATCTATGGTTCTTAGAGAATAATTTAATGAGCCATCTGGTAATATTTTTCAATTGCTTGTACAAAGAGTCACAAAGAGTCTGAATCTCTCATGTTTTCTTTGCACCACAAACAGACATGTTTATTTCTATGCTTCGCGGCAAAATGAATGTTTCCGACATATCCAAATGTTTGTGTTGACAAAATGTTTTTAAGGTAGAGCAGTTGGATAATATGTAAAGGTAAACAAAACATACCTCAAGGGTTTTGAATCAAAGTGTAAATTAAATACATAAATTATTAACACTGTACCAACTTGGCATACTTTAGAAATATATATCTTATGTGGAAAAGTGACAGACTCTTAGCTCAAATACTTAACAACCACATGACGGTTGATGGCATGCGTTAAATGTACCAAAAGGGATTAATTGCCTGCTGGTACTGGGGAGCCGCAGATATCATTGTATCCATGAAGGTCCCCTCTGTAAGCTTTGCTCAGAATTAGTGGCCCCAGACAAACAGATGATCTAAGTGGAGCAGACACATAGTGTTGCACATAGCCCTTTAAATCCCTTTAAACCACGATCGTGCTCAGGCATGGTGATTCTCAGCATTGCACCCAGTCTTCCAACTGCTTAAAAGAGGGAAACACAAGTATCTTTTGATACGTGAGGGTCATCTGGCCACATGAGAAGGAGAACTCTCATGTTGCAATCACATAGTACAAAATGATTGGAGCAGGATTTGGGGTAAAAGTATACATGCGGGGTATGGTACTCATGAACAGCCGCAGAATACAAATGAGGTCTAAAAAGTCACGGGTCTGCGATTTGTCCCTTAATTAAACACTTATGAAAAATACTAATGATTAAATATTACCAGTAGATCAGACTGAGGATCATAATAACATGGTTAAATTAAGTGTCAAAATGCTCTTTGTTAAATAGCCTGGGGGATGTACTTTAAATATATAGTTTTGTGTAGTGATTTTGGATTCTCTGACTGCTATTGGTTATAATCTCAGCGTGCCAAATTTTGCAACGTTTTAACTACTTTTAAACTGCAATTCACTACTTGCAATATTTGTTTTATAACTTATAAAAATGTATTGAAATCCCAGACGTATAGTGCCGAAAAGTCACAAGCGAGTCACATCTGAAAAGATCATTGTTCCTTAAGGTGTTGACTATATCCATGCAAGCATTCAATTGGATAGTCAGTTGAATCAAAATATCTGCTGTAACCTGAAGGAGATTGATCTACTGTGTAGAATAAGGTATATCGAAAAGTTGGAACGATTCAGTTGTGTAGCTTATTCACTACAGTAGTTTAGCATTGAGTATAGTCGGACAGAGCAGAAATTGAATAAAAACCTTTATATATTGCATTGGAATTTCACCAAAATCACGGGACGATCAAAAGATACACACAAACAAAACTACTTTGTCTTATGTATGTATCGAACATATGGCTGTTGGGAAAAAAATAATTTTTTCATGTGATGTACAATACATATCCATGACGTCTTATTACCACTTTTTCTTTTACTTACTTCTCTTTACCCCTCTTCTTCCTCCTTATAGTATAGTTGCTGTATGGCGTATTGTAAAAATATACATCTTGCATAAATTATATAAATACACAAATCTACAGAGAAAAAAATAGAATACAATAGAGTAGTATTGCACATGGACAAATGTACCAATACTATCTAATCTATCTATTTAATCTAAGGCAAAGGAAATGTTTTCTTTACAGTAAGAACTATAAGGATGTGGAATTCTCTGCCTGAAGAGGTTGTTTTTATCAGAGTCCATACATATGGACACATACAAGATGTTTTAGTCACCCTCCTGTTTCCTAACTATTAGGTGCAGGAGAATGACTTTCCCTGGGGTCCAGTGGCTCAGCCTGATGGGAGTCAGAGTTCCCACTCAAACTCCCTCCTCTCCTTCCTCCCGCGTGGCTTCTGGTGTAAGCTGGGAGGAGTGACTGTGTCTGTCACTTCCTCACAGCTCTGAGGTAATCTCAGAAGGCACGGTCGCACTGTTAAAGCGCTGACTGGGCCCCCTGAAAATTCATTGCCATCAAGGGGCCCTAACAGCATGGGCCACCCGATGGGCCCCTTTGTCATGCCAAAAAGCATGAGTTGGTGTTTGATGTGTGTTGAGATATGTTGTTTTTTGTAAACCTTGCGATGACATTTATTGTGGTCTTTGATCTTGCACCAGGCCTAGACCATAAAACATCTAGATAGCCATCACCAGAGCTGGACACAAGGAATTTCATAGAGTGGGCAATAAACTGCCAGACCAACCCCCTCTTATCCCCTCTTATTCTATATGGGGTAAATATATGTAAGGAATTTCTTGTGTTTTCTCCCATTTTATTTTATGTACTGTTTTGCAATTTGTTATCTGTATGTAATTTATTTCTGTATTTTGTACTCAGCACTGTGAATCTTTTTTGTCAGATTAGATGTTTACTTAATCAGCTTGTGTCTCTCTATGTTCTCTATGAGCTTCACTCTCCAAAGGAAAGCTCCGGTAAACACGTTACCAAAAAGGGTTAATTATATGTGTTTGATCAGTAAAAGTAGAACAGTGATTCTATAATTCTCCTGTGTGTGGGGTAACCTAAGATGCCCGGGTTTAAAAGTCTTGGTGGTGGCAGTAAAGTGTGTACTAGGGGGTTAGTGTAGAAGGGATTGTAGGGGTTAATTGAGTGGTTGCTGGGACTAGCAACAGGTAACCAGGGGTCTGGTGTCATTAACCCTGTCACTTCCACACTCTCCCCACTGTCTCGGCTGGGCCTATAGCCCACGCTCGTGACACCCTTCAATGCCGCTCCAGCAGTTATACTGCACGGGCCGGGCCGCATTACATAGCCGGCGGACACCACGGTCACAGGGGTCCGCAGTGTGGCCGGGCCCCCTGGAGTGACGGGCCCGGTTGCAGCTGTGATCGCGATAGTTCCACCACTGAAGATTTCTGACTGCCATTTTGTGGTCAAAAAGGAATTCTTTTCCTAGTCTGTTGCAAAATTGGAAGCGCTTCAGACTGGGTTTTCTTGCCTTCTTTTGGATCAACAACAAAAACGTATGTGAGGAACGCTGAACTTGATGGACACACATCTCTTTTCAGCTATGTAACTATGTAACTATATATAATATTTACTATATTAAATTAAATACAATAATACTAGTAGTATATAATAACATAGAACAATTATACCTTTGTGAGTGCACTAGTATTACTATATAATTCTATAAAATACTAAATATTGCACTCACAAAGGTATACTTGTTTGCAGGCACATGTCCCCATACAGTAAAACTGTATTTTCTTTTGTTCCACTCAAGGGATTCATATATACAGGGAAAGAAGAGTAAGAGAACACATAGTGTTCAAAAAGGCATTTATTTCATATACAAAATGCAATCACAATAAATCAATAAAAACAGGCATAAAACCCGATGACAAAGGTAGCTTCCTAATTTTTCCAACTCTGCTTGCAAAAAAAGGGGGAACATCCTTCACACCTCCAGAGTCTATTGGCCACAGAAAAGTATAACTGATGTTGACCGCAATTTTAGTTTTAGTCATAGCTTTTTGACTAAAATGACATTTGGTTCTAGTTGTGATCACAACAGTTAAATATGTGCCTGTATTGCATGTTCAAACCTTAATACAGTTAGTAATAACATTATCAAGGAGTATATAATGAGTTTGGAAATTTAAAGAAATGGGTAAATAAATTCAATTACACTTTAGCTAAACCTATAGATGTTAGTCAATTAAATCTATTGTAGATTTAGTCAACTAAAATCTTATGATATTTAGGTGACTAAAACCAAAACAATTCAGATTACAAACTTAATGGCATTTTAGTCAAAAGGCTATGACTAAAACAAAAATTGGTGTCAAATTTAACACTGCTACAGGTGAATAGTTCAATAAGATTAAATAAAACAAAACAAACATCACGTTTAATCTGGTAAAACAAACTTTCTAAGGGATATATCATAAAAAAAACTGCAGTACAAATCCTGCCACCCAATTTCTTTTTAAAATGCTAAAACACGCCCTCAATGTGGCCAATATCTTATACGTACTTCTCTAGTTCACATGCAACCTGTTTGCTTAATTTTTTAGACACCCGAACCACTTCTGGATTTCGTTTTCATCTCCGATCTTGCGTTCCACGTGATGTCGACTTCTGCATTCTCAAACTTCCAATTGCGTTCCATTACTATCTCCATAGAGCACTCACAATATACAAGTACCTGATATGTAAGAAATAAAGGGAAAAATGTCTCTAAAACATATGTCACAAAAAATATACGTAGAAGGTAGAACCTTTTATACAATATAATCAACCTAATTAGCATATATTACAGAAGACAAGCTAACCTGGATCCTACATCATACCTTCAATATTCTTTAAATATACAATTTAAAAAAAATCTATAAAATAACACTTAAAAAAAAAATAAAATAGATTAAAATAGTACCAAAAAAGTATACTAAAATAAAACAAAAAAAACTAATAATAAAAATGGATATAAAAAATAGAAAATAATATGAAATTAAAAAAAATCAAACCATAATAATATATAAACACCAAAAATAAGGTGATAAAAATATAAACAATCTCAAAATCTGCATTTATTCAACAAGCATTCTTTAATATTAATTAGTTTGATATAGATTGTTTACCTAACAATCCAGCTTTTCTTTTATAAAATATTACTTTGATCATTTCTATGTAAAAAATACCACACTACCACAATGCAGCCTTTAGACTGTAAGCTGTTTGGAAGAGCTTTACAGTGAGTACAATTATCCCTGACAAATAGTTCATGCCTATTTCACAAGTTAACCAATTAGCAGCAAATATACAGTTTCTGCTTATTGGTTTAATTGGACAAAAATCATAAAGGTGACAGATCCACTATAAATAAACTCTTTCATCCATAAAGCACAAATGAGTCAGGGCTGAGAAATTATATAACCTATACAAGGTGATGGTGAAATTACCAGCACATCTATAAATGAAAATATAAAAAGGATACTAACACATTTGTAAGCAGCCTCTTGCCACTTACCAACTGATACACACGTCATTGCATTATGTGTTATGTGCGCATCATTTGTTGCTTGCAGTTATTTCTTGCAAGCATTTTTGTTGTTTTTCTTGTGATAGAGAGAAGGACAATATGTAGATGAAATATCAGAAAAACTAAATGGAACTTTGTAATGCTTGTCGCAAGGGATTCTCCTTAATGACAAATGGCACAATGTGTCGATTTATTAACTGTGCAAGAAAATGGGACCTCAGTGTGTTTTCATAGTGTTTCTTTAACCACCTAAAGGACAGTTGATGGAATTATTCTGACATGGATGTCCTTCCCTTAAGGGCTCATGGAGTAATACCATCATGCAGTATTGTAAGGACTGCTTCCCTTACAATAACAAGTAACAAGGGAACCCCTGGTATTATTCGATACCCAGGATTCATTTCTGTTAGCTGGGGCTAGAATTAGTGGATTTTTGGCCGGACAGATGAAGATGCATTTTGCCGCTCCCTCCCGTTCTTCCCCAAAAAATGCAACTTCACCTGTGTGTCCCTTAATCCCGCTCTCAAATTTCTTATTCCGTTTGTGTTTCTTCTCCTCCCCTTTTTGTCTTACACTCCCCTTTAGTATGTCATACCCCCCATTTATTCCCTTTGTGCCTCTTACACACCACCCTTTGTGTGTCGCTTACTTCCCTCCAGCCTCTATGTGTCTCTTTCTATCCCAGCCCCTTTGTGTGAATCTTGTCACCCAGCCCCTTTGTGTGACTCTTTCTCCACCAGCCCCTTTGTGTGACTCTTTCTCCACCAGCCCCTTTGTGTGACTTTTTCTCCCCCAGCCCCTTTGTGTGATTCTTTCCCCCCAGCCCTTTTGTGCCTCTCTTTCTCACCCAGCCCCTTTGTGTGTCTCTTTCTACCTAGCCCTATGTGTGTCTCTTTATTCCTCTGGTCCTTTTGTGCCTCTCTTTCTCCCCTTCCCCTAGCCCCTCTTTATGTATCATTCCCCCAGCCCCCTATGTGTATCATTCCCCCAGCCCCCTATGTGTCTCAATCCCCCAGCTCCCTATGTGTCTCAATCCCCCAGCCAACCATGTGTCACAATCCTCCAGCCCCCCTCCATGTGCCTCATTCTCCCAGCCCCCTCCATGTGCCTCATTCTCCCAGCCCCCTCCATGTGCCTCATTCTCCCAGCCCCCTACATGTGTCTCATTCTTCCAGCCTCCTCCATGTGTCTCGTTCCCCCATTCCCCCCATGTGTGTCGGTCAAAATGGCCCAGACCAAAGTATCCAATGATTTAATTGTGGCAAAACCCAAATACACTCTCTATGGATGAATCCTAGCATTGTAGCAAGTGCTGCATTTGCACTCACCTTCCCCACCTCCAGGATGACACAAACCGAGGATAGAGAGAGAAAAGGTGAGTAGTTTGTTTATTTTCATTTTATTTTGTTTTTATTTTGTGACAGGGGGAGGGTACGAAGCAAGAATTAGGACTATAGCATTAGGAATACAGATATGGTAGTCCTAACACTACAGTGATTCTTTAAATACAAAATTAAAAAACTGAACTGCGTTCTAAAGATGTTAAACATTTGTGTGAAACAGGTTACACTGTATTGGATTCAAATACTCACACAGCACTTAAACTAAACAAACTCTCAAAGCATATTTGCATAATTCCTGCTTTTGCACAGCAAAATATGTTGGCCCTGGTTAAGTTCAACATTTTTATACTGAATCAAACCAATTCTCAAGTCAATTTTAGACTATACTGTCTGTAATTAAAATGTTTTACATAGCATATGGAATATTCTAACCACATAATTGTATATTTGGAATATTTTCTTGCTTTTACATGAACTGCCAATTCACTGAACCAGGTTAGGCATTTTCATTTGCCTATATAACATGAATTTACTGCAATGTGAATGCAACTTGCATTCTATCATTACCTCATGTGATCGTTGTTTAATTCCAGTGTTCATACTGACTAGAAACAGAAGTGGTGAACTTTTTTTTTTTTTTTTTATGTTTTTATGGTACTTTTAAAATATAAACTCAGCTGCCAGATGGGAAAAAAACGGACAGCATTGTATTGTTCTTCAGCCCCATCTGGAAGCAAGTCACTTGAGCTATAAACTGGTAAATATTCTCATGATTGTTAGCATATACAGTTATAATTCTGAAACAAGCTCATACAGGGCAGGCATTTTATTCAAAGTTATTGTTATTACATTTGGTACACTCCAATGCTTATTTAGTTTTCAAATGCTTGAGAATATTTTGTTCTGTAACATATTATGTTGAAGAAGTCCCAAACATAATTATGCAAGATAAATATGCACACCTAATTTCTAGGTTTTGAAATGTGTATGTGTATGTGTGTGTGTATATGTATGTATATGTGTATATATGTATATATGTGTATATATGTATATATGTGTATATATGTATATGTGTATATATGTGTATATATGTGTATATATGTGTATATATGTGTATATATGTGTATATATGTGTATATA
>NC_086320.1:59474052-59481552 GCF_036172605.1 Pelobates fuscus | reverse complement strand
GAGAGATTGAGTTTCAGAAAGCATAAGGACATCCAATCAGAGATTGAAGATAGACAAGCAGAAACACGTTGCAGGACCATGGGGGAAAGATCAGGGGAGGAGAGATATATCTGGGTGTCGTCGACATACAGATAGTAGCAGAATCCAAAGGAGTTAATGAGTTTGCCAAGAGAGGCAGTATAAAGAGAGAACAAACTGGGACCAAGAACAGATCACTGGGGGACTCCAACAAAGAAATGTCGAGAGGAGGAGGTGTCATTGCAAAAGTAGAAACTGAACGAACATTGGGAGAGATAGGAGGAGAACCACAAGAGGACAGTGTCACAGAGACCAAGGGATTGAAGAGTTTGGAGAAGGACATGATCAGCAGTTTCAAAGGCAGCAGAGAGGTCAAGAAGAATTAGTATGGAGTAGTGACCTTTGGGTTTAGCTGTGATTACGTAATTTGTAACTTTAATAAGAGCAGTCTCAGTAGAGTGGAGGGGGCGAAAGCCAGATTGAAGAAGATCGAGGAGGGAGTTGGAATTCAGGAAGTAAGTCATACAAGTAACGACAAGTCTTTCTAGATGTTTTGAGGTGGATGGCCGGGTGCGTGTGTGTTGTTTTCCTGGGGAAGTGATGGCAGCAGGATGCACTATGGAAAGAAAGCAGGCTGGCTGAGGCAGTGTTATGCTCTGGGCAATGTTCTGCTGGGAAACCTTGGGTCCTGGCATTCATGTGGATGTTATTTGGACACGTACCACCTACCTATAGATTGTTGTAGACCATGTTCATCCCTTCATGGTAATGGTGTTCCCTGATGACAGTGGCCTTTTTCAGCAGGATAATGCACCATGCCACACCGCAAAAATTGACAAGGAAGGTTGGCAGCACAAGGGGGGCCTACACAATGTTAGGCAGGTGGTTTTAATGTTGTGGCTGATTAGTATATGTGTGTGCATATATCACATTTTCAAAAGTGAATAACTAAATATACTTTTGAATTCCCAGAAATTTTGACTTTAGTTAAATGCCCTGATAGATCTAGAGAAATATATACACACACACCCTCACATGTTATAATGTGCCCCATGCAGGGCCGTCGCTTCCTATAGGCAAACATGTAGGTGGACTTATGGGTGGGCCTTATGGGCATACTCACAGTCAGGCCATAGGGGCCCAGACCTTGTGCTGTGAAAGGGACCCCAAAAAATGGAGCTGCTTCCTGTTCCCCCAGAACATTGATTTTTGTGACCACAGTTACAAACAGCCTCCAGAGAGCCTATTCTACACAAGACCACTGGAGTCAGACTTCAGCCAGAGCCCATCATCATCCTCACCTGGTTGTAAGTAGGCAATCTAGTATATTATTGTCACATGATTTCACATGGTAGGCAGTGCATTGGGGGAGAGGGGGGGGGGGGGCAAATTTTCTTTTGTTTTGGGCGGCAAAAATCCTTGCACTAAACCTGGCCCCATGTAAGGATATATTATATTTCTAGTATTTGCAGTGATAAACATGATAAATTAAACTATATCAGCCATGTTCCCTGTTTTGTTACTTCTTATTTTTATCTCAACAGTTATACGTGTTTTTATGTTTTGCAGTCCTCACACGGGATGGCAGGATTACCAAAAAGATGTGCCTAAGATCCCCACAGCTTGCATTACAATAGAAGATGCTGAAATGTTTGCACGAATGGCTTCAAGAGGTGAAAAGATAGTTGTTCAGCTGAAAATGGGAGCAGTTAATCATCCAGACGCAGATTCATTTAATACTGTGGCGGAGATCGTTGGCAGCAAGTATCCTGAACAGGTTGGTGCTTGGTTACTAAACTACGTTCTATGATGTCAATGGTGTTATTTAAGGTTTAAGGAATCTGATGATATTTGTATGGTTTTGTGGTTACGTGATGTGCTTTCCGATCATTCAGATCAAAGCTGTGTCTTGCTGGTGCCATTGATTTTTGTCACAAGTGATTCTAGAATACTGGTAATCATAGTGAGGCTTCATGTATTTGGAGGGGAAAAACTGAGAATACCTTAACTTTTAGATGTAGATAGAACAAATTGTATTCCATTTTATACACTTTATTTGCTATCTTATTATCCGTTTGGTTCAATGAACTCCTTAACAAAACAAGAAAAAAAGCCTTGCATTGTGGCTTCAGAGCAAACTGCTAATTGTGTACTTGTCAGGTATTGTAATACATATGGTATTTTGGTCAGTGTCTTTTTTGGTTTTTTTGTCATAATTTTGAATTTATTTTAAGTGAAAGATTATAAGCAAATGGACTCTCTGTAGTACTGGTGCCCAGCCAATCGGTTCAATGTATTAGTTGTTGTCAGTGCTTAAAAAAATATATATATTTTTTTTAATCTCACAGACCAGTTTAATTCTTCAAAGTGTAAATAAAAAGCTGAAATGCTTTTCTCTTGTCTGCTTCTGTCTTCAAAGAAAAGCAGTAGTAGAGATGCTAAGATGAAGGTGGGTGGAATGAGAACATGGGGAAAAAGTTTGAGATGAGAGAGAGAGAGAATGCAGAAATACATAAGACAAGGACATTTTATATAAAGAGAGGCCTAGATATGTGGAAATGTAAGAAGTTAAAAAATAAAAATAAATAAAAAACATGATGATCATGAAGAAGCAATAGAAAAGAATATAAAGTGTGGCGAAAAAAAAAAAGTTGGTCCGTACAAATCTCGTTGTCCAAACAGATTGTAGACACTCATATAAGGAATGTTTGAAAAGTAAGCAATCAGATGTGAGTTATGTTTTTCTTGTATGTAATTGAAATGTTTATACTTCAGTAAAATAGACAATAAAATCAACAATTACTCCTCTGTATTCGTATTTCACAAATCTAGACTCTTCACACCAGCACTATAAGCACTTATGGAGACACTTTGCAAAAGCTATAAACACTTTAGAAAGAACATTTTGAATTGAGTTTCTGTGTTTAGATTAATGCTCCCTGGATCTTTTCAACACAAGTACAATGAAAGCGGCGATGTTCTGGATTCTTGTCTCTGTCAATTACTAATTTTAGCAGAGACAAATGAGTTCTTTTTAAAAACAATATCAAAGACATCGCAAATAATTATGATTGGTTAAAGGAAAATATTCTAAAGTTGTGCGCTCACTACTAAAGATACTTTGTAGAGAGTTGTATTATCCTACTGTAAACGTACTAATAAAAAAAAAATAATTCAGTCTACAGTATTGTGAAATGGATTCCTGGTAAATGGCTGACAATGGTAGTAGATTGGGTACTTTTACAAGTCTATTGTTTTTGTACGGTAAAGCGGTGTCCATTTTCCTTGCCTTTGTATTCCTGTAAAAATTATGACTACAAAACAAACCAAAAAACAAACAAACCTCAGGCTGTTTCTAATGTACTAATTATTATACACTTTTATACACTGAAAATAATCTTGATCAGGAATGTTGCTTCCGAGACCCTGTTCAGTTCTGTTTTAATGCTTTATTGTGTTTTAAATAGAGAAAACGGGAAGTATTTTACATGATGTTCTAAATTAGAGAATTAGGTTTAATTAGTGATAGAGAATTTAGATTTTTTTAGATTGCATACAATACTGCAAGTTGTGGAGAACATAAATGACACTGTGTTATAACCATGTAATAGAGCAGCAGGAAATGCTAGCAGAATGCTTGGTTGAATAGGGAGAGGTATTAGCAGTAGAAAGAAGGAAGTGCTCATGCCATTGTACAGAACACTGGTCAGACCTCACTTGGAGTATTGTACGCAGTACTGGAGACCGTATCTTCAGAAGGATATTGATACATTAGAGAGAGTTCAGAGAAGGGCTACTAAACTGATTCATGGATTGCAGGATAAAACTTACCAGGGAAGGTTAAAGGAACTTAACATGTATAGCTTGGAGGAAAGACGAGACAGGGGGGATATGACAAACATTTAAATACATAAAGGGAATCAACACAGTAAAGGAGGAGACTATTTTTAAACGAAGAAAAACTACCACAACAAGAGGACATAGTCTTAAATTAGAGAGGCAAAGGTTTAAAAATATCAGGAAGTATTACTTTACTGAGAGGGTAGTGGATGCATGGAATAGCTGAAGTGGTAGAGGTTAACACAGTAAAGGAGTTTAAGCATGCGTGGGATAGGCATAAGGCCATACTAACTATAAGATAAGGCCAGAGACTAATGAAAGTATTTAGAAAATTGGGCAGACTACCTGGGCCGAATGGTTTTTATCTGCCGTCAAATGTTATGTTTCTATGAAGGGGTGTACAAGGTCTGCTACAATCTCTAGGTATGTAGGACATGTCAAAGTAATATCCACATGAATGCCAGGACCTAAGGTTTCCCAGCAGAACATTGCCCAGAGCATAATACTGCTTCCACCAGCCTGCCTTCTTCCCATAGTGCATCCTGCTGCCATGTTTTTCCCAGTTAGATAATGCACATGTACCCACCCATGTGTAAATATATCCAGCTATCCATCTGGTCTAAAAGAAAGCATGATTCATCAGACCTGGCCTATTGAAGTTACTTTTGGCAATTGATAGGGGTGATCATAGGCACTTTGACAGGTCTGCAGCTAAGCGGCCCCACATGCAGCAAACTGTGATGCACTGTGCTCTGACACATTTCTATCATGGTCAGCATCAGGTTTACAGCAGTTTGAGCTACAGTAGCTCTTCTGTATAATCAGACTAGACGGGCTAGCGTTTGCTCCTCACGTGCATCAATGAGCCTCGGGTGCCCATGACTCTGAATATTTTAAAGCAGAGAACATCTTTGTTCCGTAAAACCACAAACTTTTATTTTATCCAGTTTGAGCTTGTGAATAGTCCACTGAATATGGTAAAGGGGGAGCTCGGAGAACTTCTGCTCACACCCTCTGCCAGTGCAGAGCTGATGTAAGGCTTCTGTTCCAGGAAGTTAAGTTATGTACATATAATAAATTGAAGCCCCATCTCACCTTCCTCCACAGAAACTATGGCCCTTATTCCATATTACATCAACTGGGTACCCTCCTCATTATCTGCCTTTGTACTGCACGAGGGTGGCTGTCCTATGGTCCAAAGGGTCTGTGAACTGCTCTAAGGACTGCAAGCAGTATGGGATTATCCCTGTGGCTTGTGGCTTTTTTTTTTTTTTTATATCATGCTGGGAGGAATTTACCCGAGACCTTTCTCCCAATGCTGCCATGCAGGAGAGGAATAGGGTGCTGTCGATAAAGACTAGTAAGGGGCCTTTCTACTAAAAGTCTAGAATCTTGTCCAGCTTGGGAAGATACATTTATACTTCCCCAGTTAAAACCAAAAGATAGTATTTTTTTTAGTTCAACCACAAAGACTCAAGACAAGTTTTTTGTTTCTTTCTATAAATAAAAAGAGGTTGATTGTTAATGAATTAGTAACAAGGTTTATTATTCAATGAAAATAAAATTGCAAGCTCATTAATTAGCGCGCATTGTTTGGAACTCTTTGTACTTTTACTTCAATAATTCTAATGCAAAGGTGCTTTGTACAATAATTTATAACTTTATACTGGCCTCCTTAGAAAATATTAAGTGTATTAGTCAGATTTCTCCAATTTAATGAAATTCTCCTTCACTGAATGTGATTTAAGCCAAAATGATGGCTTCTGCAAATTTTTATTCAGTCCACGCAGCTCAAAGCACTCCATTCATCAACTTACATATAGTGATCTTTATTGAAGGATCATCTTTTAAAACATTCTTTTTCAACAGAACAAAGTAGTCAAGCATCACAGATTATATGAAAGGATATATGCTTTTATTCCCAGGCTATTCCTTTATGCATCTTTTATTTCTGATGTACATCCCTCTAAGTAATGCATCCCTTTAGGATATATTTCGTACACTTCTTCTGTAATTCTTCTTTTATCTCTTTGTTTAAAGCGAGCATTAATGTCCTTCTAAATGCACATGGGGACCAGGTCAGTGATGACGGTTAGTTGCAATAAACAGTCGTTCTTTTCACATCGGGAGATAAACTAAAGCTCTCTGCCAAGTATCACACAGTCATTATAGATAGATTTATTATTTTAATTGACATCTTGAACATTGCATCATTTCCCGGGTCTACTAGTAAACTATATTTATGAAACCAGTCTAATCTACTACATTTTACATTAGTTTCCAAGATTGAATTTACATTTTAGAGGCTCCTAATCATCAAGACTAGATGTGGCTGTATATCTTCCCCAAACTGATTCAATCCAAAGAAAGGTTGACATTGCAAACCCCAAATTAATTTTTTTTTTTTTTTTTAAAGGGTCAATAATTGTATAAAGTGACAAAGTCTAGATTGTAACTTCTCACTGGAAATCGGGCATTATGTCCTCCTGCATTTGTTTGTCAAATGTTGTATTGTCTCTTAATTATATTGTACTGTATCTTTTTTTTACTTGTATCAATTAGTACTCAAGGACAGCAAAAAAAAAGTATTAAAATAATAATATAAGTCCCCAGAAATTACCAATCATCAAACTGATTCTTACCACAAGACAACATCTTTTCATGTGGTTATTAGGAGTGATCATCTAACGGAATTGTTAAATAGAATTTCCATAGTGTAAAACCTTTTTAGCAATCTTCCTTTGAAAAGCACTATCAAGCAGTGCAAATACAGCATCAATATAATATAAAACCTCAAGTAATTGTAACATTTTAACCCAATGTGTTTCTTTCATGCCTTCCAACTTTTTCAAAGACATGCACATGTAGCATAGGATAAATGGACTTCTTGCTACAAGATTCATTGCTATTCATTGCTTTTTTATCTTTTATATTCTTTTGAGGTCGTCATAAAATCATACACCATTGGAACTCATATAGTGTATGTATTTGCACCAATTTTTTATACACTTTTTTCTTTTTTGGAGCGGTTTACCTATTTTTCTCTCACAAGATTCATTGCTAGCCTTGAATCTATTTGATGGCGGTATACCTGTTTAACTCATTCTGCAAATCAATGCATTTGCTATCGCAATATAGAGGTGGAATGATTTGCGTGATAAAACAAATGTTTGTTGTGTTCTGCCTTACCTTCTCTTTAAAAAAAAAAGTCTTGTGTACAAAAAAATATATTTTTTTTTATGTATCTGTACAATGCAGTTTAAAATGCAACATTTCCAGCTGACTAAAAGCCTGCATTTTCCTGGATCTTTTCTCTGATCTGCTAGGTTTTTGCCCAGCACAAAATCCCTTGTCTATACGGAGCGATGTCCAATCAAATGTTTTGCATTGCAGACACTAGGAGTATACTAGAACATGTTATGAATACTTACTCAAATAACTGTTAAGTAAATACACTCCAAACACGTTTAATAACTATAAAAGCATGCATGACAATAAAGTAAAAAAATATTTAAAACAAAATATATATATATATATATTTCAATACTAGATTTTGTTTTCAAAAGTATATGAAAAAATAAAATACAATAATTTTGTAATGGAAAATGGTCCCAAAAAGGACTTTCCCTGTTATTCAGATAA